>NC_071642.1:8147954-8180454 GCF_014839835.1 Dryobates pubescens
AGCCTGAAGAGCTCCCTGGAGCTGCTGGTGCTGGATGAAGCTGACCTGCTGCTCTCCTTCGGCTTTGGGGAGGACATCAAGGCCCTGCTGTGGTGAGGGGCACCCTGGGGGCACTGCCAGGGGGCTGGGGGGGCACTGCCAGGGGACTAGGTGGCACTGCTAGGGCTGGAGGATGTGAGGGCACAGGCAGGAGTCTGGGGGACCCTGGGGGTTTGAGGGTGCTGGGAGGATTTGGTGGGGCACTGCCAGGGGACTGGGTGGCACGGCTGGGGGACCCGAGGGCACAGCCAGCAACCTGGGGGACCCTGAGGGTTTCAGCAGCACAGGTTGGGGTTTGGGGGTGCTGGGAGGATTTGGGGGGCACTGCCAGGGGTGGGGGGCACTGCCAGGGGTGAGGAGGGCACTACTGGGGCTGTAGGCCCTGAGGGCACAGGCAGGAGTCTGGGGGGCACTGAGGGTTTGAGGGTGCTGGGAGGATTTGGGGGGCACTGCCAGGGGTGGAGGGCATAGGGGGGGCACAGCCAGGGGGATTGGGGGGCACTGCCAGGGGTGGAGGGCATAGGGGGGGTCACAGCCAGAGGGGTTGGGGGGCACTGCCAGGGCTGGAGGGCATGGGGGGGGCGCAGCCAGGGGGATTGGGGGGCACTGCCAGGACTGGAGGGCATGGGGGTCACAGCCAGGGGGGTTGGGGGCACTGCCAGGACTGGAGGGCATGGGGGGGCACAGCCAGGGGGGTTGGGGGGCACTGCCAGGACTGGAGGGCATGGGGGGGCACAGCCAGGGGGGTTGGGGGGCACTGCCAGGACTGGAGGGCATGGGGGGGGGCACAGCCAGGGGGGGTTGGGGGGCACTGCCAGGACTGGAGGGCATGGGGGGGCACTGCCAGGGGGGTTGGGGGGCACTGCCAGGACTGGAGGGCATGGGGGGGCACAGCCAGGGGGATTGGGGGGCACTGCCAGGACTGGAGGGCATGGGGGGGCACAGCCAGGGGGACTGGGGGGCACTGCCAGGACTGGAGGGCATGGGGGGGCACAGCCAGGGGGACTGGGGGGCACTGCCAGGACTGGAGGGCATGGGGGGGCACTGCCAGGGGGGTCGGGAGGCACCGAAGGAGGCTGTGGGGCTCGAGCGCAGGATCCTGGGCATTGCCAGGCCTGGTGCCAAGGGGGGGCTGGCACTGAGCCCCAGCTGCCTGTGCCACCCCAGCCAGCTGCCCAAGATCTACCAGGCCCTGCTGATGTCTGCCACCTTCAGCCCTGACGTGGAGGCCCTCAACGAGCTGGTGCTGCACAACCCGGTGAGGGCACAGCGGGCACCGCCTGGCGTGGGCACAGGAGAGGGCTGGGTGCCCAGGGGGCAGCGTGGGGGTACCTGGGGTGGGCACAGGAGAGGGCTGGGTGCCCAGGGGCAGCGTGGGGGTACTTGGGGTGGGCACAGGAGGGGGGGGTGGGTGCCCAGGGGCAGTGTGGGGGTACCTGGGGTGGGCATAGGAGAGGGCTGGGTGCCCAGGGGGCAGTGTGGGGGTACTTGGGGTGGGCACAGGAGAGGGCTTGGTGCCCAGGGGCAGTGTGGGGGTACCTGGGGTGGGCACAGGGGGAGGGTTGGGTGCCCAGGGGCAGCGTGGGGGTATCTGGGGTGGGCACAGGAGAGGGTTGGGTGCCCAGGGGGCAGCGTGGGGGTACCTGGGGTGGGCACAGGAGAGGGCTGGGTGCCCAGGGGACAGCGTGGGGGTACCTGGGGTGGGCACAGGAGAGGGCTGGGTGCCCAGGGGCAGTGTGGGGGTACCTGGGGTGGGCACAGGAGGGGGGTTGGGTGCCCAGGGGCAGTGTGGGGGTACCTGGGGTGGGCACAGGAGAGGGCTGGGTGCCCAGGGGGCAATGTGGGGGAACCTGGGGTGGGCACAGGAGAGGGCTGGGTGCCCAGGGGCAGTGTGGGGGTACCTGGGGTGGGCACAGGAGAGGGCTGGGTGCCCAGGGGGCAGTGTGGGGGTACCTGGGGTGGGCACAGGAGAGGGCTGGGTGCCCAGGGGACAGTGTGGGGGTACCTGGGGTGGGCACAGGAGAGGGCTGGGTGCCCAGGGGGCAGTGTGGGGGTACCTGGGGTGGGCACAGGGGGAGGGCTGGGTGCCCAGGGGGCAGTGTGGGGGTACCTGGGGTGGGCACAGGAGAGGGCTGGGTGCCCAGGGGGCAGTGTGGGGGTACCTGGGGTGGGCACAGGGGCAGGGTTGGGTGCCCAGGGGGCAGCGTGGGGGTATCTGGGGTGGGCACAGGAGAGGGCTGGGTGCCCAGGGGGCAGCGTGGGGGTATCTGGGGTGGGCACAGGAGAGGGCTGGGTGCCCAGGGGGCAGTGTGGGGGTATCTGGGGTGGGCACAGGGGCAGGGTTGGGTGCCCAGGGGGCAGTGTGGGGGTACCTGGGGTGGGCACAGGAGAGGGCTGGGTGCCCAGGGGGCAGTGTGGGGGTATCTGGGGTGGGCACAGGGGCAGGGTTGGGTGCCCAGGGGGCAGTGTGGGGGTACCTGGGGTGGGCACAGGAGGGGGGGTGGGTGCCCAGGAGCAGTGTGGGGGTACCTGGGGTGGGCACAGGAGGGGGGGTGGGTGCCCAGGAGCAGTGTGGGGGTACCTGGGGTGGGCACAGGAGGGGGGGTTGGGTGCCCAGGAGCAGTGTGGGGGTACCTGGGGTGGGCACAGGAGGGGGGGTTGGGTGCCCAGGGGGCAGTGTGGGGGTACCTGGGGTGGGCACAGGAGGGGGGGTTGGGTGCCCAGGGGAAGGTTTGCAGGCTCCAGGCTGGCACAGGCCCAGTGCCCCCCAGGCCCCGCCGTGGCAGCCTGGCAGGCCCCGAGCCGGGGGCAGCCCGGGGGCTGCGCCCGGCGATGCCAACCCCGCGCCCAGGCGCGGCTGTGCCCGGCCCAGCCCCGGCTGCCCGGCGGCCGCCAGCTGCGGCAGTTTGCCCTGCGCTGCGCCAAGGAGGAGGACAAGTTCCTGCTGCTGTGTGCCCTGCTGAAGCTGGGGCTGCTGCGGGGCCGTGCCCTGCTCTTCGTGGGCACCCTCGCCCGCTGCTACCGCCTCAAGCTCTTCCTCGAGCAGTTCGGCATCGCCGCCTGCGCCCTCAACGCCCAGCTGCCCGCCGCCTCCAGGTGTGCCAGGGGTGCCCCCTGCAGTGCCACCCACCCACCCACCCAGTGCCAGCCTGCCCCCTGCTCTGCCACCCACCCCCCTGCCCTCCCTGTGCCCTCAACGCCCAGCTGCCCGCCGCCTCCAGGTGTGCCAGGGGTGCCCCCTGCAGTGCCACCCACCCACACACCCTGTGCCAGCCTGCCCCCTGCTCTGCCACCCACCCAGTGCCAGCCTGCCCCCTGCAGTGCCACCCACCCCCCTGCCCTCCCTGCGCCCTCAACGCCCAGCTGCCCGCCGCCTCCAGGTGTGCCAGGGGTGCCCCCTGCAGTGCCACCCACCCACACACCCTGTGCCAGCCTGCCCCCTGCTCTGCCACCCACCCAACCCTGCCCTACCTGCGCCCTCAATGCCCAGCTGCCCGCTGCCTCCAGGTGTGCCAGGGGTGCCCCCTGCAGTGCCATCCACCCACCCAGTGCCAGCCTGCCCCCTGCAGTGCCACCCACCCACCCAGTGCCAGCCTGCCCCCTGCAGTGCCACCCACCCTCCCAGTGCCAGCCTGCCCCCTGCAGTGCCACCCACCCTCCCAGTGCCAGCCTGCCCCCTGCAGTGCCACCCACCCCCCTGCCCTCCCTGCGCCCTCAACGCCCAGCTGCCCACCGCCTCCAAGTGTGCCAGGGGTGCCCCCTGCAGTGCCACCCACCCAGTGCCAGCCTGCCCCCTGCAGTGCCACCCACCCCCCTGCCCTCCCTGCGCCCTCAACGCCCAGCTGCCCGCCGCCTCCAGGTGTGCCAGGGGTGCCCAGCTGTGCCACCTAACCAACCCTGCCCTCCCTGTACCAGCCTGCCCCCTGCAGTGCCACCCATCCCACCCCTCCCCTCCCTGTGCCAGGGGTGCCCTGTGTGCTGCCAGCCATCCACCCTGCCCCTCCCTGTGCCAGCCTGCCCTGCAGTGCCACCCACCCCTCCTCCTCCATGCCAGGGGTGCCCCCTTCAGTGCCACCCACCCCACCCCTCCACTCCTTGCCAGGGCTGCTCCCTTGGCTTGGGGGTGCCCACAGGGTGGGGAGGGCAGGGGGGCATAGGGAGTGCCCATGGGTGTGCCCATGGAGGTGCCAAGGTGCCCTGGGTGCAGGGTGACTGCTAGTGGTGAGGGTGAGGGCAGAGTGGGCACAAAGATGCCCAGGGACCTCTGGGGTCCCCCTGGCATGTGTGGGGGATAATGAGGTGCCCATGGCTGTGCCCATGGTGCCCAGGAGGGGTCTGAGGGGTGGCACGGTGCCCAGGGGAGCAGGGGGGCTGCTGGCTGCTCCCTGGGCACAAAGAATGCCCGAGGGTGGCCCTGGGGGAGCTGCAGGGGTGCCCGTGGGCATTGAGGGTGCCCTGGGGGGGTGCCAGGGGGGCACAGGAGGGGTGCCCAGGGGGTTGGGTGAGGTGGGCAGCAGAGGGGAGGCTGATGGGCATCCCCCTGGTGCCCAGGGCCCACATCCTCACCCAGTTCAACCTTGGCATCTACGACTACATTGTGGCCACCGACGAGGAGGTGCCAGCCGTGCCCAGCAAGGTGCCCCCCCGCAAGGGCCGCAAGGCAGCCGCCCCTGCTGCCCACAGGTGAGGCCTGGCACTGCCCCCAGCTCCTGCACTGCCACCCTGGGGGTGCCACCAAAGCCCCATGGGTGTCACCCTCTGGGTGCCACTGAGCTCCCTTGGGTGCCACCGAAGCCCTGTGGGTACCACTGACATGCCATGGGTGCCACTGAGGTCCCTGGGGTGCCACCACCTGAGTGCTTCTGTGCCCACCAAGGTCCCTGTGCCCACAGGGCTGTCCCTGTGCCCAGGGGTGGTCCTTGTGCCCTCTATGCCTCCTCAGTGGGAGGTCCTTGCCCCTGTGCCCCCCTGGGGCTGCCCTGTGCCCAGGGGGTGCCCTTGTGCCCCCTGGGGCTGCTCTGTGCCCAGGGGGTGCCCTTGTGCCCCCTGGGGCTGCCCTGTGCCCAGGGGGGGTCCTTGTGCCCCTGTGCCCTGGGGGTGCCCTTGTGCCCCCTGGGGCTGCCCTGTGCCCAGGGGTTGCCCTTGTGCCCCCTGGGGCTGCCCTGTGCCCTGGGGGTGCCCTTGTGCCCCCTGTGCCCCAGGGGTGCCCCTGTGCCCCCTGTGCCCCGGGGGTGCCCCTGTGCCCCCTGTGCCCCAGGGGTGCCTTTGTGCCCCCTGTGCCTCAGGGGTGCCCTTGTGCCCCTGTTCCCAGGGGGTGCCCTTGTGCCCCTGTGCCCCCTGTGCCCCAGGGGTGCCCCTGTGCCCCCTGTGCCAGCCCCGGCTGGCGGTGCCCCGCGGCGGGGGTGGGCTCTCGGCCCTGCCTGTGCCCCTTCCCGCCCGGGGTGCCAGCCCTGCCCGCCTGTGCCCTCCCCAGCAGGGGGCAGGACGCCGAGTTCGGGGTGGCACGGGGCATCGACTTCCGCGACCTGGCAGCGGTCATCAACTTCGACGTCCCTGGCAGCGCCGAGGCCTACATCCACCGCGTGGGCAGGTGCGGCAGTGCCAGCCCCGTGCCCAGCCCCCTGCCCAGCCCCCTGCCCAGCCCCGTGCCCAGCCCCCTGCCCAGCCCCCTGCCCGGCTGCCCCCGGCCACCAGGGGGCTGCCAGGGGCCGGGGGCGGCTGGGGGGGAGGGGCAAAGCGGGCACCGAGGTGCCAGGGAGCTTTGGGGCACCCCTGGGGGGTGTGGAGGGGGCGAAGGGGAAGGTGAGGTGCCCATGGGGGTGCCCATGGGGGTGCCCAGGGAGGGTCTGAGGGTGGCACAGTGCCCCAGGAGCAGGGTGACTGCCAGGGGGGAAGGGGAGGGGCAGCTGTGGGGAGGGCCAGGTGTGTGTGTGAGGTGCCAGGGGTCCCCCTGGCATCTGTGAGGGGGTAAATGGGGTGCCCACAGTTGTACCCATGATGCCCATGAAAGTGCCAAGTTGCCCAAGGAAGAGGGGGGGATGCCAGGGATGAAGGGCAGGGGCAGGTGGGGGGGAGGGGCAAAGCGGGCACCGAGGTGCCAGGGAGATTTGGAGTACCCCTGGGGGGTGTGGAGGGGGTGAAGGGGAAGGTGAGGTGCCCATGGGGGTGCCCAGGGAGGGTCTGAGGGGTGGCACGGTGCCCAGGGGGGCTGCTGGCTGCTCCCTGGGCACAAAGGATGCCCGAGGGTGGCCCTGGGGGAGCTGCAGGAGTGCCCAGGGGCGTTGAGGCTGCCCTGGAGGTGCCAGGGGCAATGCCCTGGGGGGGGTGCCAGGGGGGCACGGGGTGCCCATGCCACCTCTCCGTGCCCGCCCCCCCCCCAGGACCGCCCGGGCCGACAACCCCGGCACGGCTCTGACCCTGGCGCTGCCCGAGGAGTACCCGGCCCTGGCACGCATCGAGGAGGCCCTGGCAGCAGGTCAGGGCAGGGGCTGGGGGGGCGCGGGGCGGGGGCCGTGGTGCCCGCGGGCTGACCCCCAGCTGTGCCCGCAGAGGATGGGCAGTGCCCCCTGCAGCCTTACCAGCTCTGCACCCAGCAGATCGAGAGCCTGCGCTACCGCTGCAGGGTGAGCGCACTGCCGCCCGCCGCCACCGGGGGGCGCACGCCGGCGGGGCTGGGCGCGAGCTGAGGGGGGTTTGGGGGTGCCAGGGGGCACAGGGGGCAGTGGGGGGGGTCTGAGGGAGGTTTGGGGGTGCCAGGGGGCACAGGGGGCAGTGGGGGGGTCTGAGGGAGGTTTGGGGGTGCCAGGGGGCACAGGGGGAGGTTTGGGGCACCTGGAGGGGGGCACAGGGGGCAGTGGGGGGGTCTGAGGGAGGTTTGGGGGTGCCAGGGGGCACAGGGGGCAGTGGGGGGGTCTGAGGGAGGTTTGGGGGTGCCAGGGGGGCACAGGGGGAGGGCTGGGCTGGGTTGGGGGGGGGGGGTGCTGAGGGAGGTTTGGGGGTGCCAGGGGGGCACAGGAGGAGGGCTGGGGGGCACAGAGGGAGGTTTGGGGGGGCACAGGAGGTGGCTTGGGGCACCTGGAGGGGGCACAGGGGGGGATGTGGGTGGTGTGAGGGAGGTATGGGGGTGCCGGGGGGCACAGGAGGAGGTTTGGGGCACCTGGAGGGGGCACAGGGGGCAGTGGTGTGGTCTGAGGGAGGTTTTGGGGTGCCAGGGGGGCACAGGAGGAGGTGTGGGGGTCCTGGAGTGGAGGTTGGGCTCCGAAGGGGCACAGGAGGTGGCATGGGGGGGGCACAGGGGCAGGGTTGGGTGCCCGGGGGCAGTGTGGGGGTGTCTGGGGTGGGCACAGGAGGGGTGGGGGGCAGGTGAGGGGGGTGTTGGAGGGGGAGGCAGGGGCAGTGTGTGGGGCTGTGCCCAGCTGTGCCCCCGTGCCCGCCAGGATGCCATGCGCGCGGTCACCAAGCAGGCGGTGAAGGAGGCCAGGCTGAGGGAGATCAAGGAGGAGCTGCTCAACTCTGACAAGCTGAAGGTGCCAACACTGCCAGCCTGCCAGCCCCTGCCAGCCCATGCCAGCCCCCTGCCAGCCTGCCAGCCCCTGCCAGCCCCCTGCCAGCCCCTGCCAACCCATGCCAGCCCCCTGACAGCCCCTGCCAGCCCCCTGCCAGCCCATGTCAGCCCCCTGACAGCCTGCCAGCCCCCTGACAGCCCCTGCCAGCCCCCTGCCAGCCTGCCAGCCCCCTGCCAGCCCCTGACAACCCATGTCAGCCCCTGCCAGCCCCTGCCAGCCCCCTGCCAGCCTGCCAGCCCATGTCAGCCCCCTGCCAGCCCCCTGCCAGCCCATGCCAACCCATGCCAGCCCCCTGCCAACCCATGCCAGCCCCCTGCCAGCCCCTGCCAGCCCCCTGCCAGCCTGCCAGCCCCTGCCAGCCCCCTGCCAGCCTGCCAGCCCATGTCAGCCCCTGCCAGCCCCCTGCCAGCCCATGCCAACCCATGCCAGCCCCCTGCCAACCCATGCCAGCCCCCTGCCAACCCATGCCAGCCCCCTGCCAGCCCCCTGCCAGCCTGCCAGCCCCTGCCAGCCCCTGCCAGCCCCTGCCAGCCCCCTGCCAGCCCCCTGCCAGCCCCTGCCAGCCCCCTGCCAGCCCCTGCCAGCCCCTGCCAGCCCATGCCAGCCCCCTGCCAGCCCCCTGCCAGCCCCCTGCCAGCCCCTGCCAGCCCCCTGCCAGCCCCCTGCCAGCCCCCTGCCAGCCTGCCAGCCCCTGCCAGCCCCCTGCCAGGCCCTGCCAGCCCATGCCAGCCCCCTGCCAGCCTGACAGCCCATGCCAACCCATGCCAGCCCATGCCAGCCCCCTGCCAACCCCTGCCAGCCCATGCCAGCCCCCTGCCAACCCATGCCAGCCCCCTTGCCAGCCCCCTGCCAGCCTGCCAGCCTGCCAGCCTGCCAGCCCCCTGCCAGCCCCCTGCCAGCCCCTGCCAGCCCCTGCCAGCCCCCGCCAGCCCCCTGCCAGGCCATGCCAGCCCCCTGCCAGCCTGCCAGCCCCTGCCAGCCCCCCGCCAGCCCCCTGCCAGCCTGCCAGCCCCTGCCAGCCCCTGCCAGCCCCTGTCAACCCATGCCAACCCCCTGCCAACTTCTGCCAGCCCTCTGCCAGCCCCCCCTGGGCTCTGGGGGGGCTCTGGGGGCGGTGCCAACCCCCTGGGCTCTGGGGGGGCTGCGGGCAGGCTCTGGGGGTGCCGTGGGGGGGTGATGCCAACCCTCCCCCCCCTCCTTGTGCCCCCCTGTCCCTGCCCAGTGCCACTTCGAGGACAACCCCAGGGACCTGCAGGTGCTGCGCCACGACCGCCCCCTGCACCCTGCCAGCCTCCTGCCCCAGCTGCGCCACCTGCCGGAGTACCTGGGTACGGCTGTGCCAGCCTGGCACCGGGCACCGCCGGCCCCCCGCGCCGCTCCGGGGGCTGCTGGCACCCCGGGGGTGGCACTGGGGGGGCACTCAGGGCTGTTGGCACCCCGGGGGTGGCACTGTGGGGGGCTCAGGGGGCTGTTGGCACCCCGAGGGTGGCACTGGGGGGGCTCAGGGGGCTGTTGGCACCCCGGGGGTGGCACTGGGGGGGGGCTCAGGGCTGTGGGCACCCCGGGGGTGGCACAGGGGCTGCTGAGCCCCCCCCTCAGTGCCCCTGTGCCCGCAGTGCCCCCCAGCCTGCGTGGCATCGCCAGGCCGGAGCCGCAGAAGCGCCGGAGGCTGTCTCGGGGCGGTGCCAGCCGGCGCCGTGCCAGCTGCAGGGTGAGCCTCGGCCTGCCCCTCCCTGCCGCCTGTGCCAGCCCAGGTGCCAGGGGGGCCTCTGGCCTCACCTTGCTCTCTTTGCAGGCCCAGGGCAGAGCCAACCCCCTGCAGAGCTTCAAGTATGCCAAGCGCCGTGCCCGCCGCCCCCCCCCGCCCCCCTCCTGAGCGCCCCCCGCAGGCTCTGCCCGGCCTGCTGCGGGCACCGCTGCTGCGGGCACCCAGCCCCTCCCTCCGACCCCAGCCCCTCGCTGCCCTGCCCTGCCAGGGCTGCCTCTGCGCAATAAAGCTGCCAAGGGGCTGTGCCAGCTGTGGTGCCAAGGGGCTGTGCCAGCTGGTGTTCTATGGGGCTGTGCCAGCTGTGGTGCCAAGGGGCTGTGCCAGCTGGTGTTCTATGGGGCTGTGCCAGCTGGTGTTCTATGGGGCTGTGCCAGCTGTGGTGCCAAGGGGCTGTGCCAGCTGGTGTTCTATGGGGCTGTGCCAGCTGTCGTGCCAAGGGGCTGTGCCAGCTGTCGTGCCAAGGGACTTTGCCAGCTGTTGTTCCAAGGGTGTATGCCAGCTGTGGTACCAAGGGGCTCTGCCAGTTGTGCCAAGGGTCTGTGCCAGCTGTTATGCCCAGGGTCTGTGCCAGCTGTGGTACCAAGGGGCTGTGCCAGCTGTCCCAAGAGTCTCTGCTGGTTGTTGTACCAAGAGTCTCTGCCAGCTGTGGTGCCAAGTGGCTGTGCCATCTGTTGTGCCCAGGGTCTGTGCCATCTGTTGTGCCAGGGTGTTTCTCCCTGCCAGTGCCCCCGAGGGCTGGGTGCCAGGGGGGGTTGGTGACGCAGTGTCTGTGCCCCCGGGCAAAGGTGCCAGCCCTTATCGGTGCCAAGGGTTCAGGGCAGCCATAAAGCAGGGCAAGGCTGCCAGGAGCTGGGGGTGGCACTGCCAGCTTTTGGGGGGGTGTGTGTTTGTGCTCAGCTGCCATGCCAACCCCCGTGCCAGCCTCGCTGGGGCCCTGCCTTGTGCCACCCTGCTGCTGGCAGCCTGCCCCGGGTGGCACTCGCCGCGCGCGTGGCGCCTCCCGGAGCGCCCAGCTCTGGTGCCCAGCCCGGTGCCCAGCTCTGCCCTGTGCTGTGTGAGCCAGGCCTTGCCTGGGCACCTTATCAGCCTCTTATCGGGGCAGGAGGTGCCCAGCTCTGCCCCAAGGATGCCCTCTGGCCTTGAACCCTTCCTGGCACCGGGCAAAGGCCTTGGGGCTGGCAGCCCTGGGCCCATCCCCCCGGCGTGGGCACCTCGGCGAGTTTCGGTGCCAAGGCAGTGCCAGCTGCCTGCTGCCAGCTGGTTCCTTCCCCTGCCCCCTCGCTCCCTGCTGCCTGAGGGCACCACCACGGTGCCCACATCCCCGGTGCCAGGCTGGGGGGGGTGGTAGGAGCCAAGTTTCCCACGCCTGGCACAGCCCCTCCACCACCCTGGGGGTGGCACAACCGCCCTGGGTGCCACCTTTGCGTGCCCCTTTTACACCCCCATGCCCCCTAAAGCAGGCTGGCTGGTGGGGGGGTGGCTGCTGAAGGGAGTGGGCACCTGGGTGGGCATCTGGAGGAGGGGGCAGCTGCTGAGGGGCAGGGGTCAGGCTGGCACCTCCCCAGCCTGGGCACCTCAGCTTTGATGATGCCAAGTTTCGGTGCCAAGGCAGTGCCAGCTGCTTTCCCCCCTGCCCCCTCACTCCCTGCTGCCTGAGGGCACCACGGTGCCCACATCCCCGGTGCCAGGCTGGGGGGAGGGAAGCTGAGTTTCCCACGCCTGGCACAGCCCCCCCCCAGCACCCTAGGGATGGCACAACTGCCCTGGGTGCCACCTTTTACACCCCCTCACCCCTAAACCAGGTTGGCTGGGGGGGGGCTGCTGATGGAGGTGGGCACCTGGGTGGGCATCACCTTGAGGAGGTGGTGGGAGGGGAAGGGGGCAGGGGGCAGGCTGGCACCTCCCCAGCCTGGGCACCTCAGATTTGATGACACCAGAAGTTTCGGTGCCAAGGCAGTGCCAGGTGCCAGCTGCTTTCCCCCCTGCCCCCTCACTCCCTGCTGCCCACATCCCTGGTGCCAGGCTGGAGGGGTGCAGGAGCCACGTTCCCTATGCCTGGCACAGCCCACCTAGCACCCTAGGGTGGCACAACTGCCCTGGGTGCCCTCTCTCCATTCCCCCTCCTCACCCCCTCCCCCAACCCGGGCTGGCTGGGGGGGTGGCTGCTGAAGGAGGTGGGCACCTGGGTGGGCATCTGGGGGAGGTGGTGGGAGGGGCGGCTGCCGGAGGGGGCGGGGGGCAGGCTGGCACCTCCCCGGCCCGGCCTGGCACCTCCCCGGCCCGGGCTGTCCCCTCCCCGGCCCGGCCTGGCAGTGCCAATCGATCAGGGTTAATGATCTCAAGGCCTTTACAGCCCAGCCCAGGTCTGATTGGCTTCGGTGCCATCAGGCCAGGCAGACCCTGCCCACCCTGGGCACCCCCCCCGTGGGCACCAGGGGCTTATAGGGGCAGGCTGGAGGCGGTGGCAACCCTTTTGCTCTGCCCAGCGCCATGCCAGGCTCCCTGCTGCTGGCCGGCGCCGTGCTTGGCACCCTCCTGGTGCTGGTAGGTGACTGAGGGTTGGCATTAGGGGGGGGGGGGGGAGGTGCCAGGGGGTGGGGTGCTGGTGGCAAAGCTGTGCTGGTGCCCATAAGGGGGGTAGCACAGCTCAGGGTGGCACGGACGTGGTGCCCATTAGGTGGCATTTGGGTGGAGGGCTGGGGGTGGCAGAGCTGAGGTTGTGCCCAGGGCGGTGCTGGGTGAGTGAGGGTTGAAGGGGCTGAGGGGGGCAGAGCTGGTGCCATGCCTGGTGTGGTGCCCACTGGATGCCATTGGGAGGGGCTGAGGGGGGCAGACCTGGTGCCATGCCTGGTGTGGTGCCCACTGGATGCCATTGGGAGGGGCTGAGGGGGGCAGAGCTGGTGCCATGCCTGGTGTGGTGCCCACTGGATGCCATTGGGAGGGGCTGAGGGGGGCAGAGCTGGTGCCATGCCTGGTGTGGTGCCCGTCGGTTGCTGCTCGGAGGGGCTTGGGGTGGCAGAGCCAGGGGGACACCAGCGTGGTGCCCATCAGGGTGCCCTCTTTGGGAGGTGGGCATGGCAGAGCTGCATGGTGCCCGTCAGGGTGCTCTGAGGGTGCCATTGGGTGGGGCTGAAAGTGGCAGAGCCAGGGAGATGCCAGTGTGGTGCCCCTCATGGTACCCACTGGGTGCCGCTTGAAGGGGCTGGGAGTGGCAGACTCAGAGGAACACAGGCGTGGTGCCCATCCGGTGCCCATCCCAGTGCCCATCCCGGTGCCCATTGGGGCCACTTCTAGCGTCTGGGGGGACGGAGCTGAGGGGCATGGGCATGGTGCCCACTGAGTGGTGTTCAGAGGGGCTGGGGGGTGGCACAGATGGGATGATGCCAACGGGGTGCCTGCCGGGTGCCATAGGGCAGGGCTGGGCACAGCAGAGCTGACAGAGCTGTGCCTGTGGAGCAGTTTGGAGGGCTGGGGGTGGCACGGATGGGACGATGCCAATGCGGTGCCCGCTGGGTGCCATTGGGCAGGGCTGGGCACAGCAGAGCTGACAGAGCTGTGCCTGTGGAGCAGTTTGGAGGGCTGGGGGTGGCACGGATGGGACGATGCCAACGCGGTGCCCGCTGGGTGCCATTGGGCAGGGCTGGGCACAGCAGAGCTGACAGAGCTGTGCCTGTGGAGCAGTTTGGAGGGCTGGGGGTGGCACGGATGGGACGATGCCAACGCGGTGCCCGCCGGGCGCCGTTTGGAGGGGCCGGGCACAGCAGAGCCACCCCGGTGCCCATCGTGGTCGCCGCTGAGCGCCGTTTGGAGGCCCGGGGGTGGCACCTGCGGGCCGCCGGCGGCGCCACCCTGCTGCGCCCCTCAGCCCTGCCCGCTCTGGTGCCCGCAGGCCTCCTCCTCGCTGACGCCCATCCACCGGGCCGGGTACTGCGCCTTCTACGGCACCTGCGGGCGCAACCCCGAGCAGAACGGCTCCCTGGTGCCCTCCCAGGTGCCCTGCCTGGACAACAGCCCGGCGCGGGCAGCCCAGGGCCTGCTGCTGGCCAAGCTGGGCTCCGTCTGCCCCGACCTGCTGGGCGATGCCAACCGCACCACCTACGTCTGCTGCTCGCTGGCGCAGCTCAACTCCCTGCAGCTGAGCGTGGCGCTGTCGGGCACCGTCCTGGCACGCTGCCCCTCCTGCATCAAGAACTTCGCCAACCTCTACTGCCACAACACCTGCAGCCCGGACCAGAGCCTCTTCACCAACGTCACCCGCGTCGCCAACCGCACGGCGGGCGGCGGGCAGCTGGCGGTGCTGCAGTACCAGGCCTACTACGGGCAGGACTTCGCCGAGGACTCCTTCGCGTCGTGCCAGGGCGTGCGGCTGCCGGCCACGGGCGGCTACGCCATCGACGCCATGTGCGGGCGCTACGGTGCCCGCCTCTGCACCGCCCAGCGCTGGCTGGACTTCCAAGGGGACAAGAACAACGGCCTGGCACCGCTGCAGATCGACTTCCACCTGGTGCCCAACGGCACCCGGCCGCCGGACGGCATCGTGCCCCTGGCGCGCCGCGCCTGGCGCTGCCACGAGGCTCCCGGCGACGGGGAGCGGCCTTGCTCCTGCCAGGACTGTGCCCAGTCGTGCCCTCCGGTCCGTGCCCCCACCGAGGCGCCGCCGCCCTTCCGCCTGGGCGCCGCGGACGGGGCGCTGGTGCTCTGCGCCCTCCTCTTCGGCGTCCTGGCCGTCGCCTTCGTCTGCGCCCTGCTGTGGCGCCGCTGGGTGCCCGGGAAGCCTCCCGAGCCCCCCCTGGCACCGGCGGCCGGGCGGGAGGGCTGCTGCCGCTGCCCGGGCGGTGCCAGGCAGTACGGCTTCCTGGCCAGGGGGTTCCGCCGCTGGGGCACCCTGGTGGCCGGGCACCCCGTGCCGGTGCTGCTGGTGGCGGGGGCGGCCGTGGGGGGGCTGGCAGCCGGCTTGGCCACCCTGCGCCTCACCACCGACCCGGTGGAGCTGTGGTCGGCGCCTGGCAGCCGTGCCAGGCAGGAGAAGGCTTTCCACGACCGCCACTTCGGGCCCTTCTTCCGCACCAACCAGGTGATCCTGACGGCGCCCGGCGGGCACGGTGCCCGCTACGACTCCCTGCTGCTGGGCACCAAGAACTTCAGCGGGGTGCTGCGCGAGGAGGTGCTGGGGGCACTGCTGGACCTGCAGGAGAAGTTGGCACAGACCACGGCCTGGGCGCCCGGCGGCAAGCTGGTGGCGCTGAACGACGTCTGCTATGCCCCCCTCAACCCTGGCACCCCGGCCCTGGCCGACTGCTGCGTCAACAGCGTCACCCAGTACTTCCAGAACAACCGAACCCACCTGGGCATGGTGGCAGAGCAGACGGTTGGCACCGAGACTGGCACCGCCGACTGGCACGACCACCTCATGTACTGCGTCAAGTAGGTGCCCACGGCGGGGCTGGGGTAACACGGGGGGGGAGGGGGAATAGGGGGTGCCCGGTGGGGTGGGGGGTTTGGGGGGTGCCCAGCATGGTGCAGTGCCAAGGGAGTGCCCAGCGTGGAGTGGTGCCAATGGGGTGCTATCTATAGGGTGTCCAGCATGGAGGGGTGCCCATGGAGTGCCCAGCATGGTGTGGTGCTGTTTATGGGGTGCTGTTTATGGGGTGGTGCCAATGGGGTGCCCAGCATGGTGCAGTGCCCATAGGGTGCTATTTATGGGGTGCCCAGCATGGTGGGGTGCTCCTAGGGTACCCAGCATGGTGTGGTGCCCATGGGGTGCTCCTAGGGTACCCAGCATGGTGTGGTGCCCATGGGGTGCTCATTGGGTGCCCAGCATGGAGTGGTGCCTATGGGGTGCTGTTTACAGGGTTCTGGGCATGGTGGGGTGCCCATGGGGTACTATCTATGAGATGCCCAGGAATCTATGGGGTGCCCAGCATGGCATGGTGCCCACAAGGTCAAGGTGATGCTTGTAGGCTGCTGGGCTCTGGGGCTGGGGTGATGGTCATAGGGTGCTGGGCATGGCACGGTGCCCATTGGGTGATCTCTATGGGGTGCCCAGCATGGCACAGTGCCCATGAGGTGCAGTTTATAGGGTGCCCAGCATGGCACGGTGCCCATGGGGTGATAGGTTGCGGAGCTGGGGTGCTACCTCTGGCATACCCAGCACGGCATGGTGCCCACAAAGTGCTGGTTGGGGTGGTGCCCACAGGCTTCTGGGCATGAGAGGGTGTCCTGGAGGTGCTGGGCTGCAGGCTTAGGGTGATGCCCACAGGGTGCTAAGCATGGCACGGTGCCCATGGGGTGCTGAGGTGTGGGCATGGATGAGATCTGTGGGGTGCTGGGCATGGCACAGTGCCCATGGGGTGCTGAGCTCTGGGGTCAGGGTGAAGGCCATAGGGTGCTGGATGTGGCTGAGTGCCCATGGAGTGCCAGGTTGTGGGGTGCCCAGCATGGCACAGCACCTGTGGGGTCAGGATGATGCCTGTAGAGTGTTGTGTGTGGCACCAGTGCCCATGGGGCACCGGGCTGTGGGGCTGGGATAGTGCCCACAGGGTGCTGGGCACAACGTGGTGCCCATGGGGTAAGAAATCCTGGGGCTGGGCTGCTACCTCTGGGGCATCCAGCTTGGCACAGTGCCCATGGAGTGCTGAGCTGTGAGGCTGAGGTGATGCCCACAAGGTACCAGGCACTGAGGCTGTGGGGTTAGGCTGCTACCTGCATCCAGGGTGCCACCTCTGGGGCACCCAGCATGGTGTGGTGCCCATGGGGTGCTATTTATGGGGTGCCCAGTATGATGGGGTGTCCATGGAGTGCCCAGCATGGTGTGGTGCCAATGGGGTGCCCAGCATAGAATGCTGCCCATGAGGTGCTGTTTACATGGTGCTGGACATGGTGTGGTGCCCATGGGGTGCTGGGCATGGTGAGGTGCCCATGGGGTGCCCAGCATAGAGTGGTGCCCATGAGGCACTGTTTCCTGGGTGCTGGGCATGGCAGGGTGCCCACAGGGCTGCCAGCTCCGTGGCTTGGCATGACTCCCACGGTGCTGCAGCTGGGGGGGTCAGGGGTGGGCAGAGGTGCTGGGGTGGGCACAGCCCCAGCTGACCGGGCACCGTGTGCCCCCCAGCTCCCCGCTCTCCTTCAAGGACACCACAGCGCTGAAGCTGAGCTGCATGGCACAGTATGGGGCTCCTGTCTTCCCCTACATCGTCCTCGGCGGCTACCCCGGTGAGTGCCAGCCTGCCCGGGCACCGCGCGGGGGCTGGCACAGCAGGCGTGGTGCTGGTGCCCCTGCGGCCCCCGGGAGGGTTGGGCTCAGAGGACCTTTGGAGATCCCAAACAAGTCTGAGAGTCTCACCCTGGGTGGTGGCATCATGGCATGGGTGATGGCATCATGGCATGGGTGATGGCATCATGGCATGGGTGGTGACATCATGGCATGGGTGGTGGCATCATGGCATGGGTGGTGACATCATGGCATGGGTGATGGCATCATGGCATGGGTGGTGGCATCATGGCATGGGTGATGGCATCATGGCATGGGTGGTGACATCATGGCATGGGTGATGGCATCATGGCATGGGTGATGGCATCATGCCATGGGTGATGGCATCATGCCATGGGTGATGCAGTCGTGGCATGGGTGGTGACATCATGGCATGGGTGATGGCATCATGGCATGGGTGGTGGCATCATGGCATGGGTGGTGACATCATGGCATGGGTGGTGGCATTATGGCATGGGTGATGGCATCATGGCATGGGTGGTGGCATCATGGCATGGGTGATGGTGGTGCCCCTGCTGACCAAGGAAGGGTTGGGCTTGGATGACCTTTGGAGATCCCTTCCAACCCAAACAAGTCTGAGTCACACCATGGGTGATGGCATCATGCCATGGGTGATGCAGTCATGGCATGGGTGGTGGCATCATGCCATGGGTGATGCAGTCATGGCATGGGTGGTGGCATCATGCCATGGGTGATGCAGTCATGGCATGGGTGGTGGCATCATGCCATGGGTGATGTGGTCACCCCGTGGAGGCTGTGGTTACACCATGGATGGTGGCAGCACTCCATGGATGGTGTGGTCATGCCACGGCAGGTGCCATCCCCCACAGCATGTGGCATCCCCCACAGCGTGTGACATCACCCACAGCGGGTGCCATCCCCCACAGAGGGTGCCATTCCCCACAGAGGGTGGCATCACCCCACAGAGGGTGCCATCCCCCATGGTGGGTGCCATCCCCCACGGTGGGTGCCTTCCCCCACGGAGGGTGCCATCCCCCAAAGAGGGTGCCATCCCCCAGAGAGGGTGGCATCACCCCACAGAGGGTGCCATCCCCTACAGAGGGTGGTATCACCCCACGGAGGGTGCCATCCCCCAGAGAGGGTGCCATCCCCCACAGTGGGTGGCATCACCCCACAGTGGGTGGCATCACCCCACAGAGGGTGCCATCCCCTACAGAGGGTGGTATCACCCCACAGAGGGTGCCATCCCCCACAGAGGGTGCCATCCCCCACAGAGGGTGGCATCACCCCACGGAGGGTGCCATCCCCCACGGAGGGTGCCATCCCCCATGGTGGGTGCCATCCCCCACGGTGGGTGCCATCCCCCACGGAGGGTGCCATCCCCCACGGTGGGTGCCATCCCCCACGGAGGGTGCCATCCCCCACAGAGGGTGGCATCACCCCACAGCAGGTGCCATCCCCCACAGAGGGTGCCATCCCCTACAGAGGGTGGTATCACCCCACAGAGGGTGGCATCACCCCACAGAGGGTGGCATCACCCCACGGAGGGTGCCATCCCCCACGGCCGGTGTCCTGGTGGTCGCTGGGCCAGCCCCAGACCCCAGCCCGGGCTGGGGAGCAGCCCTGAGGGGAAGGACTCGGGGGGGGGAATCCCTCAGCTGCCGCTCCCCAGCGCTGTTCCCCAGCCCCTGCCCCACCGTCCCTGCCCTTCCCCAGCGCCGAGCCGGAGCCCCCCGGAGCTCTGCCCCCGCCAACCCCCGCGGCCGCCCGCGGTGTGCCCCCAGGCTCGGAGTACACCGAGACAGAGGCTCTGATCCTCACCTACTCCCTCAACAACTTCCCCCGCGACGACCCCCGGCACGAGTGGGTGCTGAGCTGGGAGGAAAGGTTCCTGCAGGTGGTGAAGGACTTCCAGAGCTCCCAGCCCAACCTCTCCATCGCCTACATGGCCGAGGTGAGGCAGGCGGCGCCGCGGGGCGGGGCCGGGCGGGGCCGGGCCGGGCGGGACCCCCTGGCGCCCCCCGGCTCCATCCCTGCCCTGCCCTGAGCTGCTCGGGAGGGAGGAGCCCTCAGCAAAGCAGGGCAGAGACACACGGGCTCGGGATTCTTCCTCCTCCTTTTCCTCCTCCTCCTCCTTTTCCTCCTCCTCCTCCTTTTCCTCCTCCTCCTCCTTTTCCTCCTCCTCCTTTTCCTCCTCCTCCTTTTCCTCCTCCTCCTCTTCTTTCTCCTTTTCCTTTCCTCCTCCTTTTCCTCTTCCTCCTCCTTTTCCTCTTCCTCCTCCTTTTCCTTTCCTCCTCCTTTCCCTTTCCTCCTCCTTTCCCTTTCCTCCTCCTTTCCCTTTCCTCCTCCTTTTCCTTTCCTCCTCCTTTTCCTTTCCTCCTCCTTTTCCTTTCCTCCTCCTTTTCCTTTCCTCCTCCTTTTCCTTTCCTCCTCCTTTCCCTTTCCTCCTCCTTCTCCTTTCCCCCTCCTTTCCCTTTCCCCCTCCTTTCCCTTTCCCCCTCCTTTCCCTTTCCCCCTCCTTTTCCTCTTCCTCCTCCTTTCCCTTTCCTCCTCCTTCTCCTTTCCCCCTCCTTTCCCTTTCCCCCTCCTTTCCCTTTCCTCCTCCTTTTCCTTTCCTCCTCCTTTCCCTTTCCCCCTCCTTTCCCTTTCCCCCTCCTTTCCCTTTCCCCCTCCTTTCCCTTTCCCCCTCCTTTCCCTTTCCCCCTCTTTTTCCTTTCCTCCTCCTTTTCCTTTCCTCCCCCTCCCCCTCCCCCTCCCCCTCTTCCTCCCCCTCCCCTCCCCCCCCTCCCCCCCGCCGTGCAGCGCTCGCTGGAGGATGAGATCAACCGGACCACGGCTCAGGACATCCCAATCTTCACCATCAGCTACCTCGTGGTCTTCCTCTACATCTCGCTGGCGCTGGGCGAGTACACCACCTGGCGCCGCCTCCTGGTAGGTGCCCGAGGGGCGATGCCAACCGGTGCCCACCCCCCCCGATTCGGCTGGACCCCCCTCACCCCCCTCCCCCCCCGGCAGGTGGACTCCAAGGTGACGCTGGCACTGGGGGGCATCGCGGTGGTGGTGGGCGCCGTCTTCGCCGCCATGGGCTTCCTGGCCTTCCTGGGGCTGCCTTCCTCCCTCATCATCCTCGAGGTGGTGCCCTTCCTCGTCCTGGCAGTGGGCGCTGACAACATCTTCATCCTCGTGCAGGAGTACCAGGTGGGTGGGCGGGCACGGGGTGGGCACCTGTGGGCTGGAGGGGTTGCCGTGGGGCTGGTGGGCACAGCTTCGGGGGTCCCTTTACGGGGCAGGTGGGCACTGGCACAGCTTTGGGGTCCCCTCAGGTGGGTACCAGTGGGGCAGGTGGGCACTGGCACAGCTTTGGGTCCCCTCAGGTGGGTACCAGTAGGGCAGGTGGGCACTGGGACAGCTTTGGGGTCCCCTCAGGTGGGTACCAGTGGGGCAGGTGGGCACTGGCACAGATTTGGGGTCCCCTCAGGTGGGCACCAGTGGGGCAGATGATCACTGGGACAGCTTTGGGGTCCCCTCAGGTGGGTACCAGTGGGGCAGGTGGGCACTGGCACAGATTTGGGGTCCCCTCAGGTGGGTACCAGTGGGGCAGGTGGGCACTGGCACAGATTTGGGGTCCCCTCAGGTGGGTACCAGTGGGGCAGATGATCACTGGGACAGCTTTGGGGTCCCCTCAGGTGGGTACCAGTGGGGCAGGTGGGCACTGGGATGTCTTTGGGGACCCCTCAGGTGGACGCCAGTGGGGTAGGTGGGCACCCTCGGGTGGGGGCATCCCCAGAGGGCACAGTGGCATGGGGCACCCAGAGGGCACCCACAGGGCACAGGGGTCCCTGCTGTACCCACGGCAGCATCCCTGGGCTGGGTGGGGGGTGCCCGGTTGGGGTGCCCGGGGGGGGTGCCCGCCAGCACGGGCGCCCCCTGCTGACCACCCCTGGCAGCAGCAGTCGCAGCGGGCACCGGGCGAGACGCGGGAGCAGCACATCGGCAGGGTCCTGGCACAGGTGGCACCAAGCATGCTGCTGTGCAGCCTCTCCGAGGTCATCTGCTTCCTCCTGGGTGAGCAGGGCACGGGGGGCACGGCAGGGAGAGTGGCACAGGGCCATGGGGCCATGGGAGGGAGGCTGGGCACAGAGTGGGCACAGGGGGCATGGAGGGGGATGGTTAACACAGGAACATGGGGGTCACACGGGGGGCATAAGCATGGGGGGCACAGATTTGGCACAGGGGGCATGGGGGGAAACGACACAGGCTGGGCACAGGAAGGTGGAGGGCACAGTGTGGGCACAGGAGGCACGGGTGGCAAAAGGGGCACAGGCGACACGGGTGTCAAGGGGGCACAGAGGGCACAGGTGGCAAAGGGGCACGGGGGGCGTGGGTGGCAAGGGGGCACAGGGGCACGGCTGGCAAAGGGGCACAGGGGACATGGGTGGCAAGGGGGCACAGAGGGCACAGAGGGCACAGGTGGCAAAGGGGCATGGGGGCATATGTGGCAAAGGGGGCACAGAGGGCACAGGGGCATGGGTGGCAAGGGGGCACAGAGGGCACAGGGGCACGGGTGGCAAGGGGGCACAGAGGGCACAGGGGCACGGGTGGCAAGGGGGCACAGGAGGAAGGGCACAGGCAGCAGGGAGGGGCTGGCTGCGGGGCACTGCCGGGTGCCCGGTGGCACCGGGTGGGCAGGGGCTCTGGGGCGGGGGTGTGTGTGGGGGGTGGGGGTGCCCTCTGACGGGGGGTGCCCTCTGACGGGGGGTGCCCGCAGGTGCCCTCTCCTCCATGCCAGCCGTCCGCACCTTCGCCCTGACGGCCGCCGCCGCCATCGCCTTCGACTTCCTGCTGCAGGTCTCCAGCTTCGTCGCCCTGCTGGCACTCGATGCCCGCCGCCAGGAGGTGTGCCACCCCCGCCTGGCACCGCGGCCCGCCCCTGCCCGCCAGGGTGGGCGTTAGGGGCGGGCACCGGGGGTGCCCCTGGGCACGAGGGGGCCTAGGGGAGGCACAAAGTGGGTGTGGGGGTGCCCGGGGTGGGGGTCGGTGTTTGGCGCTGGCACTGAGGTGCCCGTGGGCTGTAAGGTCCTCAGGGTGGGCAGGAGGTACCCAGAGTGGGCACAGGGTGGGCATGAGATGCACAGGGTGGGTATGGAGTGCCCGTGGGTACCTGTGTGGGTGTAGGGTGCCAAGGGGCAGGAGGGTGCCCAGAGTGGGTGCAGGAGTGGGCACAGGGTGCCTGCAGGGTGCCAAGGTCCTTAGGGTCCCCTGGATGGGCACGAGGTATCCCTATGCCCAGGGGTATTTGGGGCTGGCATGGGGTGCCCATGGAGACTAAGGCCCTCAGGCTGGGCACAGAGTGGGCATGGGTTGCCTGCAGGGTGCCAGGGCCCTCAGGGTCCCCTGGATGGGCATGAGGGGTTGGCACGGGATGCCCATGGCCACCGGGATGCCCGGGGGGAGGGTGGGGGGCACCTCTCAGTGGGGGGGGGATCGATGCCAGGCCCTGTGCCAAGCTGCTGCTGCCCGCAGGCCGGGCGCTTCGACATGTGCTGCTGCTGTGGCAGGGGCAGGGAGGATGCCAGGGGCCAGGGGGCATGGCTGCTGCGCCCCCTCCTGCAGCGCTTCTACACCCCCCTGCTGCTGCACCGCCTGGCACGGCCCCTGGTGGTGAGCGGGCACGGCGGGCACGGCGCCGGGGGGCGCCTGGGGGGGCATGGGTGGCACAGGGGGGCAGAGGGAGTGGGGGCTGGGGGGTAGGAGAGGGACCTCGGGGGGTGTGGGTGGCATGGGGGGGGGGTGGCATGAGGGGCAAAGGGGCATAGGACTGGGGGTACAGGGGGGCATGGGGGGCAGGGAGGGCATAGGGGGCACAGAGGGCATGGGGCTGGGGGGTATAGGGGGGCATGGGTGGCATGGGGGGCACAGGGGTGCTGGGGCCATGGGGGGTGGGGGAGGGTTGGGGGTCAGAGGGGGTTGTGGGGTGGAGAAGGGTCCTGGGGAGGTGCCTGGGGTGGCCCTGGGGGGTGCTGGGAGGGGGAGGGGGCAAGGGGGGAGGGGATCTGGGGAGGGACTGGGGCCTGGGGGGGGTCTGAGGAGGGCTGGGGGGCTCCGGGGGGGTTGGGGGGAAATGGGGGTCCTGGGGGGAAATGGGAGGGGGCCTGGGGGGGGCTGAGAGGTGTTCGGGGGGAGGGGACATGAGGGGCTTGAAGGAGTCCAGGGGGTGGGGCCAGGGGGTGGGGTCGGGGGGGGTCCACAGCCCCGAGGGGGGCAGGAGGGTTGGGGGTGTCCTGGGGGGACTCTGGGGGGGCAATGGGGAGGGCTGGGCGGTGGGGGGGAGGGGACCTGAGGGGCTTGAAGGGCTGCAGGGAGGGGCCGGGGGGGGGGTCTGCAGCCCTGCAGGGGGGCTCGGGGTGGGGGCAGGGAGGTGTCGGGAGGGGGTCTGGGGGGGTCCCTCACGAGGTGTCCCCCCCCAGGTGTTGGTCTTCCTCTTCCTCACCTGCGCTGGCATCTACCTGACCCTGAAGGTGTCGGTGGGGCTGGACCAGGAGCTCTCCATGCCCACGGTGCGCTGGGCACGGGGGTGGGGGGCACAGGGGTAGCTGGGGGGGGGCTGGAGCCTGTAGGGATGCCACCGGGATCCCGTGGGTGCCACCAGGACCCCATGGGCACCACCATGACCCCGTGGGTGCCACCAGGACCCCATGGGCACCACCAGGACCCCATGGGCACCACCAGGACCCCATGGGCACCACCATGACCCCGTGGGTACTATCAGCACCCTATTGGTGCCACCTTGACCCCATGTGTGCTATCAACACCCTATGGGTGCCACCATGACCCCATGGGTGCCACCATGACCCCATGGGTACTATCAACACCCGATGGGTGCCACCATGACCCCGTGGGTGCCACCATGACCCTATGGGTGCCACCATGACCCCATGTGTGCTATCAACACCCTATGGGTGCCACCATGACCCCATGGGTGCCACCATGACCCCATGGGTGCTATCAACACCCGATGGGCGCCACCATGACCCCGTGGGTGCCAGGGGTGGGCGCTGACGGGCTCTGGTGCCCTCCCCCCCGCAGGACTCCTACCTGCTGCAGTACTTCGCTGCCCTCAACCAGTACCTGGCCGTGGGGGTGCCAACCTACTTCGTCACCACCGGCGGCTACAACTTCTCCTCCCCGGAGGGCACCAATGCCATCTGCTCCAGCTCGGGCTGTGACCTCAACTCCCTCACCCACACCATCCAGCACGCCACGAGCTTCCCCAACCTGTGAGTGTGCCCCCGGGGGGCCGGCAGCCGGGCACTGTGTCCCGGGGAGCCGGCAGCCGGGCACGGTGCCCCCGGGGGGCCGGCAGCCGGGCATGATGCCCGCGGGGGGCCGGCAGCCGGGCACGGTGCCCCCGGGGGGCCGGCAGCCGGGCACGGTGCCCCCGGGGGGCCGGCAGCTGGGCATGATGCCCGCGGGGGGCCGGCAGCCGGGCGCGGTGCCCCCGGGGGGCCGGCAGCCGGGCATGATGCCCCCGGGGGGCCGGCAGCCGGGCACCCCGCGCCGAGCCGGCGCCGCAGCCTCCGTGCCAGCCTCGCCCGCGCCCCCCAGGTCCTACCTTGCCATCCCTGCCACCTCCTGGCTGGATGACTTCCTGGACTGGCTGCACCCCATCGGGCGCTGCTGTCGCTTCCACACCAGCGGCAACCTCAGCGGCACCTTCTGCCCCTCCACCGAAAGTGAGTGCCGCGGCGGGCACGGCGCCGCGGGCCGGGGGGCAGGGTGCCCACACAGGGCGCCCTGGGCAGGAGTCGTGTGTGGGTGCCCAGCTCAGGGTGCCCTGGGCAGGAGTCGTGTGTGGGTGCCCACACAGGGCGCCCTGGGCAGGAGTCGTGTGTGGGTGCCCAGCTCAGGGTGCCCTGGGCAGGAGTCGTGTGTGGGTGCCCAGCTCAGGGTGCCCTGGGCAGGAGTCGTGTGTGGGTGCCCAGCACAGGGTGCCCAGCTCAGGGTGCCCTGGGCAGGAGTCGTGTGTGGGTGCCCAGCACAGGGTGCCCAGCACAGGGCGCCCTGGGCAGGAGTCGTGTGTGGGTGCCCAGCACAGGGTGCCCTTGGCAGGAGTCATGTGTGGGTGCCCAGCACAGGGTGCCCTTGGTAGGAAACAGATGTGGGTGCTCAGCTCAGGGTGCCCAGCTGGGGGTGCCCTTGGTAGGAGTCATGTGTGGGTGCCCAGCTCAGGGTGCCCTTGGTAGGAGTCAGATGTGGGTGCCCAGCTCAGGGTGCCCTTGGTAGGAGTCAGATGTGGGTGCCCAGCTCAGGGTGCCCTTGGTAGGAGTCATGTGTGGGTGCCCAGCTCAGGGTGCCCTTGGTAGGAGTCAGATGTGGGTGCCCAGCTCAGGGTGCCCTTGGTAGGAGTCAGATGTGGGTGCCCAGCTCAGGGTACCCACCCAGGGTGCCCAGGGCGGCCACTGGGTGTTTATTGGGTGCCCATTGGCATCCCATTGAGTGTCCATTAAGTGCCCATGGTGATGCCCACCCATGGCTCCCACTGGGATCTCACTGAAGGCCATTGGGTGCTGTCACATCCCCATGGGGTGCCCTCTGGGTATTTGCCATGGTGCCCACTGCTTGCCCATTGGATGCCCACTGTGATGCCCACTGAAGCCCATTGGGTGCCTACTGGGTGCCTATGGGGGTGCCAACTGGGGTGCCAGGGGATCCACTGGCCGCCTGCCATGGTATCCATTGGGTGCCCGTTGTGGTGTCCCTTGGGGCTCTGCGGGGTGCCCGCGGGGTGCCCGTGGGGTGCTGAGGGTGCCCATGCCCACAGATTCCCTCAGCTGCCTGGGGGGCGCCTGCCTGAAGGTGGCACGGCGCCCCACCGTGGCGGAGTTCCAGCGCTTCCTGCCCTGGTTCCTGCACGACAGACCCACCCTGGAGTGTGCCAAGGGGTAGGTGCCACTCACGGGGGGCACCCAGGGCGGGCACCAGGGCCGGGAAAGCACCAGGGGCGGGCACCGCATGGACGTGGGCACACACGGCCGGACAGCAGTGTAGGCACCCACAGTGTGCCCTCCCCATGGCACAGGGTTCCCTCTCCCCCTGGCACTTGATGCCCCCTCACCCTTTCCCTTCCTCCCCCTCTGTACCCACACTTTGGGTGCCCCTTTGGCATGGCACTCAGTGCCCCCTCACCCATTGCCCTCCTGCCCTCAGTGCCCACACTTTGGGTGCCCCTCCCCCTGGCACTCGGTGCCCCTCACCCATTGCCCTCCTGCCCTCAGTGCCCACACTTTGGGTGCCCCTCCCCCTGGCACTCGGTGCCCCTCACCCATTGCCCTCCTGCCCTCAGTGCCCACACTTTGGGTGCCCCTCCCCCTG
Organism: Dryobates pubescens; assembly: GCF_014839835.1. Taxonomy (NCBI): domain Eukaryota; kingdom Metazoa; phylum Chordata; class Aves; order Piciformes; family Picidae; genus Dryobates; species Dryobates pubescens. The sequence continues at coordinate 8,173,930 of NC_071642.1, forward strand.
GCACTCGGTGCCCCTCACCCATTGCCCTCCTGCCCTCAGTGCCCACACTTTGGGTGCCCCTCCCCCTGGCACTCGGTGCCCCTCCCCCTTTGCCCTCCTGCCCTCAGTGCCCACACTTTGGGTGCCCCTCCCCCTGGCACTCGGTGCCCCTCACCCTTTGCCCTCCTGCCCGCAGGGGTCTGGGTGCCTACGACACCTCTGTGAGCATGGATGCCAACGGCACCATCCTGGGTGAGTGCGGGGGGGGTGGCTGAGGGCTTGGCACGGGGGCTGGCACCCCGAGGTGCCAGGCTGACCTTCGCCCACCCGCAGCCACCCGGTTCATGGCCTACCAGCGCCCGCTGCGCACCTCCCAGGAGTACACAGCTGCCCTCAGGGCTGCCAGGGCCCTGGCAGAGGAGATCACCACCACCCTGCGCCAGGTGCCCGGCACCCCCCCGGACTTCCGCGTCTTCCCCTACACGTAGGTGCCAGCTGCGGGCACCTCGCCGCCGGCCGCGGCCACGGAGGGGCCTGGGGAGGGTGCCCGGGGCTGGGGGTGTCCTAGGCAGGAGTCAGGAGTGGGTACCCTGCTTAGGGGCTGCTGTGGGTGCCCAGCCCGGGGTGCCCTTGGTGAGAGTCAGAAGTGGGTGCCCAGGTCAGGGTGCCCAGCTCAGGGTACCCAGCCCAGGGTGCCCTTGGTGAGAGTCAGAAGTGGGTGCCCAGCTCAGGGTGCCCAGCTCAGGGTGCCCAGCTCAGGGTACCCAGCCCGGGGTGCCCTTGGCAGGAGTCAGATGTGGGTGCCCAGCTCAGGGTGCCCTTGGTGAGAGTCAGAAGTGGGTGCCCAGCTCAGGGTGCCCAGCTCAGGGTACCCAACTCAGGGTACCCAGCCCAGGGTGCCCTTGGTGAGAGTCAGAAGTGGGTGCCCAGCTCAGGGTGCCCAGCCCGGGGTGCCCTTGGCAGGAGTCAGATGTGGGTGCCCAGCTCAGGGTGCCCTTGGTGAGAGTCAGAAGTGGGTGCCCAGGTCAGGGTGCCCAGCTGGGGGTGCCCATGTCAAGTCAGGGTGCCCAGGTCAGGGTGCCCAGCTGGGGGTGCCCATGTCAGGTCAGGGTACCCAGGTCAGGGTGCCCAGCTGGGGGTGCCCATGTCAGGTCAGGGTACCCAGGTCAGGGTGCCCAGCTGGGGGTGCCCATGTCAGGTCAGGGTGCCCAGCTCAGGGTGCCCAGCTGGGGGTGCCCATGTCAGGTCAGGGTGCCCAGGTCAGGGTGCCCAGCTGGGGGTGCCCGTGTCAGGTCAGGGTGCTGTGGGTGCCCCAGTGCCTGCTCAGGGGTCAGCAGTGGGTGCCCCTTGGGGCACACCGTGGGTGCCCAGTTAGCAGTGCCCGGCCCAGGGCGTGCCCCCAGCGGCGGAGGGGTGAGCCCGGGGTGCCCGCTCAGGGCCGCCAGGTGCCCACCCCCCGGTGCCAGCAGGGCTGTGCCCCCCCGGCAGGGTGACCTACGTCTACTACGAGCAGTACCTGACGGTGGTGGCAGAGGGCCTGGTGATGCTGGCACTCTGCCTGGTGCCCACCTTCCTAGTCTCCTTCCTGCTGCTGGGCATGGACCTGCGTGCCAGCTGTGCCACCCTGCTGACCATCGCCATGATCCTGGTGGACACCGTGGGGGCCATGACCCTCTGGGGCATCCCCTACAACGCCGTGGCGCTCATCAACCTGGTGGCGGTGCGGGCACGCCGCCTGGCACTGCCCGCCGCGGGGCGGCACCGGGCACCTGGGGCACACGGGGCGGCACTGGGATGGGGGGTGGCACTGGGCACATGGGGCACACGGGGTGGCACTGGGATGTGGGGTGGCACTGGGCACATGGGGCACACGGGGTGGCACTGGGATGTGGGGTGGCACTGGGCACATGGGGCACAAGAGGTGGCTTGGGGGCATAGAGTGGCATCAGGCACATGAGGCACACGGGGTGGCTGGGGGGCATAGGGTGTCACTGGGCATGTGGGGCACACGGGGTGGCACTGGGCACATGGGGCACATGGGGTGGCACGGGAGCATTGGGGACACATGGGGCACACGGGGTGGCACTGGGCATGTGGGGCACATAGGGTGGCTTGGAGGCATAGGGTGGCACTGGGCATGTAGGGCACATAGGGTGGCACCAGGCACATGGGGCACATGGGGCGGCTTGGGGGCATAGGGTGGCACCAGGCACCTGGGGCACACGGGGCGGCATTGGGACGTGGGGTGGCACTAGGCACATGGGGCACACAGGGTGGCACGGGGATGTGGGGTGGCACTGGGCCGTGGGGCACACAGGGTGGCATGGGGATGTGGGGTGGCACTGGGCCGTGGGGCACACAGGGTGGCACGGGGATGTGGGGTGGCACTGGGCCATGGGGCACACAGGGTGGCACGGGGATGTGGGGTGGCACTGGGCCGTGGGGCACACAGGGTGGCATGGGGATGTGGGGTGGCACTAGGCACATGGGGCACACAGGGTGGCACGGGGATGTGGGGTGGCACTGGGCCGTGGGGCACCACATGGAGTAGCTTTGAGGGCACCGGAGGTGGCAGAAGGCCCTGGCACACGGTGGGTGGCACAGGGATGGGGGGCAAGGGATGGGCACCTCTTGGCTTTGCTTGTGCATGGGGTGCCCGTGAGCTGTGCCCAGCCCTGGGCACCACTCCTGGCAGCCTGGGTGACAGCCCTGCCCTGCAGGCCGTGGGCATCTCGGTGGAGTTCGTGTCCCACATCACCTGCGCCTTCACCCGCAGTGCCCAGCCCGGCCGCCTGGCACGGGCCGCTGAGGCCACCACCAACATGGGCAGCAAGGTGGCACTGAGCCCGGGGGCAGGATGGCTGGCATGGGGGGGGGCTGGGCATGAGGGAGCTCATGGTTGGCATTGGGGAGAGCTGAGCATGGAGGGGTGCTGATGGTTGGCATGGGGAGGGCTGATGGTTGGCATGGGGAGGGCTGATGGCTGGCATGGGGAGGGCTGATAGTTCGCATAGGGAGGGCTGATGGCTGGCATGGGGCAGGGCTGGGCATGGGGGGTGCTGATGGCTGGCATGGGGCTTGCTGGTGGCTGGCATGGGGCAGGGCTGGGAATGGGGGCTGCTAATGGCTGGCATGGGGCAGGGCTGGGCATGGGGGGTGCTGATGGCTGGCATGGGGCAGGGCTGGGCATGGGGGCTGCTAATGGCTGGCATGGGGCAGGGCTGGGCATGGGGGGTGCTGATGGCTGGCATGGGGCAGGGCTGGGCATGGGGGGTGCTGATGGCTGGCATGGGGCAGGGCTGGGCATGGGGGGTGCTGATGGCTGGCATGGGGCAGGGCTGGGCATGGGGGGTGCTGGTGGTTGGCATGGGGCAGGGCTGGGCTGCCACAGCCATCGCTGCCCCTCTCCCCTGGCACAGGTGGTGGCAGGGGTGGCCATGACCAACCTGCCTGGCATCGTGGTGCTGGCATTCGCCAAGGCTCAGCTGATTCAGATCTTCTTCTTCCGCCTCAACCTCATCATCACCCTGGTGGGGCTGGCACATGGCCTCATCTTCCTCCCTGTCCTCCTCAGCTACATCGGTGAGAGCCTGCTGGGGGCACTGCCCTGGGCCCTTCCCCCTTCCCTTCCCTTCCCTTCCCTTCCCTTCCCTTCCCTTCCCTTCCCTTCCCTTCCCTTCCCTTCCCTTCCCTTCCCTTCCCTTCCCTTCCCTTCCCTTCCCTTCCCTTCCCTTCCCTTCCCTTCCCTTCCCTTCCCTTCCCTTCCCTTCCCTTCCCTTCCCTTCCCTCCCCTTCCCTTCCCTCCCCTTCCCTCCCCTTCCCTCCCCCCCCCTCCCCTGGCAGTCCTGCCCCAGCCTGGCACTGCCCACCTTGTGCCCGCAGGCTCTGGCCCGCGGGAGGCAGCGCAGGAGGCAGCCAAGGGGCAGCAGGGAGCAGGGCTGGGCCTCGGCAATTCCTGCTTCGAGGAGGACGACAGCGACAGGGACAGGGACAAGGGCCGGGGGGCAGGGCAGGGCTGAGCCCTGCGGGCCCCTCCCTGGCCCCTCCCTGGCCCCACCCTGGCCCCTCCCTCCTGGCACTTTTTCTACTGCTGCTGTATTTAAAATGTTTTTTGTCACACTGGGCACAGCTGAAACCGGGAAGGGCTCTGGGGACAGGGGACAGGGGGGCATGGGGGGCATGGGGGACATGGGGGACATGGGGGACAGGGGGACAGGGGGACATGGGGACATGGGGTACATGGGGGACATGGGGGACAGGGGGACATGGGGGCATGGGGGACAGGGGGACATGGGGGGCATGGGGGACATGGGGGACATGGGGGGCATGGGGGACATGGGGGACAGGGGGGACAGGGGGGACAGGGGGACAGGGGGACATGGGGGACAGGGGGACATGGGGGACATGTGGGGTGCAGTTGGGTGATGGGGACAAGGACACTTGGGGCACACAGGGACATGTGGGGCACGATGGCACTGTGGGCACAAGCCAGCAGGCAGCCTGGGCATGGGGACCCTGTGGGCACAGAGACACTGGTGGCACAGGAGCACATGGGGCCAGGGGCACATGGGGCACTTGGGCATGGTGAGGGTGGTGCCACGTGGGGCACGTGAACAGCGTGGGGAGAGGGAAGAGGGACAGGGGTGGCACTGGGGGGACAGGGAAGGGGACACTGGGGGGACAGGAGTGACTCATGGGCATGGAACACACAAGGATGGTGGCATGTGGGGCATGAGGGCACCACAGGGCTGGGGCTCTGTGGGCACCATGGGCATCATGGGGACAGGGAGGTGTGGGGCACATGGGGACTGCTGTGGGGCACATGTGGGGCACACGTGGGGCGCACATGGGGCCTGCTGTGGGGCACACATGGGGCACACATGGGGCACACATGGGGCACACATGGGGCACGAGGGCACTGTGGGGACATTTGGGGCTCTGAAACATTGCAGGGACAGAGCCCCACAGGCACCACGAGGGTGGCACCACTCTGGGCACAGGGGCACTGCAGGACCTGCCAGTGCCATGGTGACCTCCAAGACCCACAGCTGGGGGGGCAGGGGGGGCACAGCCACTGCTCCATTTCCCACCAACCCCTCCCCTTGGTGGCCCTGTGGGCACTGCAGGGACAACCTGGTGCCGGCCGTGGGGGCATCTCTCCGGGCAGCCTGGGCAGGGGGCTCAGCGCCCTGCCAGCAGAGGACCTCTCCCTGCTCTCCACCTCCCACTTGGAGAAGCTTTTGGCCACCCCAGGCCTGCCCCAGCTGTGGCCCCAACCAGCCACAGAGAGGACCTGACCCTGGGGTCGGTGCCCACCCAAGGCTGGGCACAAGGAGCCCTTCTCCTGGGCAGGAATAACTCTGGTGGCCTGGTGCCCACCGCCCCCAGTGCCATGTGGGCTGCAGGGAGGAGAAAGTCCAAGTCTGAGCCCAAACTGGCAGGGGCTGGCCAGAGGTGCCCACCTCTGCTTGCCACCATGGCAGCTGCGAGCCCAGGAGCTGGCACCTGGCAAGGTTTGAGCCATGCCCAGGGAGACTCCGGTGCCCAGCACTCTTCCAAAGCCATCCTAAGGGGCTGGGGGCTCTGAGTGCTCTTCCAGGGGGCACTGGCACAGCCTAGGCAGTGTGGTGACCAACCCTGGGCCACCCCAAGCCAGGGGCTGGGCCCTGGGACCCTCCCACCCCCGCTGGGGGCATGGAGCTGCAGCACCTTCCTGCCCGTGCAGGATGAGGCCACGCTGCTGGTGGTGCCTGGGGGGTCACCAACGCTGAGCAGTGCCACCAGGATGCCCCCTGCAGGGCACCTTGCAGGGCACCTAGGCCAGGGGACCTCGGCCAGGGGACACCTTGCAGAGCATCTTGGCCATGGGGCACCTTGCAGGGCACCTTGCAGGGCACCTAGGCCTGGGGACACCATGTAGGGGACCTTGGCCAGGGGCATCTTGCAGGGTACCTTGGCCAGGGGGCATCTTGCAGAGCACCTTGGCCAGGGGGCAGCTTGCAGGGCACCTTGGCCAGGAGACACCTTGCAGAGCACCTTGGCCAGGGGGCATCTTGCAGGGCACCTTGGCCAGGGGGCAGCTTGCAGGGCACCTTGGCCAGGGGACAGCTTGCAGGGTACCTTGGCCAGGGGGCACCTTGCAGAGCACCTTGGCCAGGGGGCAGCTTGCAGGGCACCTTGGCCAGGGGGCATCTTGCAGGGCACCTTGGCCAGGGGGCACCTTGCAGAGCACCTTGGCCAGGGGGCAGCTTGCAGGGCACCTTGGCCAGGGGGCATCTTGCAGGGCACCTTGGCCAGGGGGCACCTTGCAGAGCACCTTGGCCAGGGGGCAGCTTGCAGGGCACCTTGGCCAGGGGGCAGCTTGCAGGGGCCCAAGGAAGGTGGAAATGTAGAAGACGAAGCCCAGCAAAGGGATTTTGCTCTGCCTGCGGCTGCCAGGAGCCCGCGGGAGGTGCTGGGTGGCAGCCGCCGGGGGTGGGCAGTGACATCACTGGGGGGCAGCTGTGACCTCTCCCGGGGCAGCGGCGGCGCCCGGCTCGGTCCTGC